>NC_092754.1:50877843-50920327 GCF_047496795.1 Chiloscyllium punctatum | reverse complement strand
TGGAAGGCGGAGGCGAGAGAGTGAAGGAGACGTAGAGAGAGAGAGGGTGGGCGAGAGAGAGAGAGGGAGGTGGGGTGAGAGAGAGAGGGGGGCGAGAGATAGAGAGAGGGAGGGGGGCGAAAGAGAGAGAGAGGGAGGGGCGAAAGAGAGAGGGAGGGGGCGAAAGAGAGACGGGGAGGAGGACGAGAAAGAGGGAGGGTTCGAGAGAGGGAGGTGGTTAGAGAGAGAGAGGGAGGGGGCAAGAGAGAGAGGGTACAGGGTGAAAGAGAGAGGGTGTGAGAGAGAGAGGGAGGGGGCGAGTGGGGGCAAGGGGAGGTGGCAAGAGAGAGAAGCAGAGGTATAGAGAGAGACGGTGGGCGAGAGAGAGAGGGAGTGGGGCGAGCGAGAGAGGGAGTGGGGCGAGAGAGAGAGGGAGAAGGACTAAAGAGAGAGGGAGAAGAGCTAAAGAGAGAGGGAGGGGAACGAGAGACAGAGAGTGCGGGGCGAGATAAAGAGGGTGGGTGGCGAGAAAGAGAGGGAGGGGGGCAAGAGAGAGCGGGAGCGGGGCAAGAGAGAGAGGAAGGGGGGCCAGAGAGAGCTGGAAAGGGGCGAGAGAGAGAGGGAGGGAGGACGGCGAGAGAGAGGGGAAAGTTGAGTTAGGGAGGGGGTTAGAGAGAGAGAGAGAGAGGGAGGTGGAGCGAGAGACGGAGAGAGGGAGAGAGAGAGAGGGGGGTGAGAGAGAGAGAGGGAGGGGGACGGAAGAGGGATGGAGAGGGTTGAGAGAGAGAGGGAGGAGTGCGAGAGAGCGAGGGAGGGGTCGAGAGAGAGAGAGGGAGAGGGACGAGAGAGGGAGGGGAGTGAGAAAGAGAGGGGAGAGGGCGAGAGAGAGAGGGAGAGAGATGGAGGGAGGGGTGAGAGAGAGAGAGGGAGGGGGGCATGAGCGAGAGGGAGCGGGCATGAGAGAGAGGGAAAAGGAGGATGAGAGAGAGAGGGAGGAGGGCGAGAGAGAGAGAGGGAGGGGGCGAGAGAGAGAGAGGGAGGGGGTCATGAGAGAGATAGGGAGCGCGCATGAGAGACAGGGAGGGGGACAAAAGAGAGAGAGGGAGGAGGGCAAGAGATGAAGGGGGCGAGAGAGAGAGGGAGGAGGATGAGAGAGGGAGGGGCCGAGAGAGAGAGGGTGTGGGGGCGAGAGAGAGAGGGAGAGGGACGAGATAGAGAGGGAGGGGGCGAGTGAGAGAGGGAGGGAGGACGGCGAGAGAGGGAGGGGTGAGAGAGAGAGAGGGAGGTGGGGCGAGAGAGAGAGGGGGAGAGAAAAGAGAGAGGGGCGAGAGAGAGTGGGGGGCGAGTGAGAGAGAGAGGGCGGGGGGGCGAAAGAGAGAGGGAGTGTGGCAAGAGGGGAAGGGAGTGGGGTGAGAGAGAGAGGGAGTGTGGCGAGAGAGAGAGGGAGTGGGGTGAGAGCGAGAGAGAAAGAGAGAGAGGGAGAGGGGCGAGAGAGAGAGGGAGAGTGGGGCGTGAGAGAGAGAGGGGAAGTGGGGCGTGAGAGAGAGAGGGGGAGTGGGGCGAGAGAGAGAGGGGGTAGTGGGGCGAGAGAGAGAGGGGGAGTGGGGCGAGAGAGAGAGAGGGAGTGGGGTGAGAGAGAGAGCGAGTGGGGTAAGAGAGAGAGGGAATGGGGCGAGAGCGAGAGAGAGAGAGGGAGAGGGGCGAGAGGAAGAGGGGAGAGAGAGAGGGAGTGGGGTGAGAGAGAGAGCGAGTGGGGCAAGAGAGAGAGGGAATGGGGCGAGAGCGAGAGAGAGAGAGGGAGTGGGGTGAGAGAGAGAGCGAGTGGGGCAAGAGAGAGAGGGAATGGGGCGAGAGCGAGAGAGAGAGAGAGAGAGAGAGAGGGAGCGGGGCGAGAGGGAGAGGGGCGAGAGAGAGAGGGAGAGTGGGGCGTGAGAGAGAGAGGGAGAGTGGGGCATGAGAGAGAGAGGGGGGTGGGGCGAGAGAGAGAGAGGGGGGAGCGGGGCGAGAGAGAGAGGGGGAGTGGAGCGAGAGAGAGAGGGAGAGGGGCGAGAGAGAGAGGGAGAGGGGCGAGAGAGAGAGGGAGAGGGGCGAGAGAGAGAGGGAGAGTGGGGCGTGAGAGAGAGAGGGTGAGTGGGGCGAGAGAGAGAGAGGGGGACTGGGGTGAAAGGGAGAGAGGGGGAGTGGGCTGAGAGGGAGAGAGGGAGTGGGGTGAGAGAGAGAGGGAGTGGGGTGAGAGAGAGTGCGAGTGGGGCAAGAGAGAGGGAATGGGGCGAGAGTGAGAGAGAGAGAGAGGGAGAGGGGCGAGAGGGAGAGGGGCGAGAGAGAGAGGGAGAGTGGGGCGTGAGAGAGAGGGAGAGGGGCGAGAGAGAGAGGGAGAGGGGCGAGAGAGAGAGGGAGAGGGGCGAGAGAGAGAGGGAGAGTGGGGCGTGAGAGAGAGAGGGGGAGTGGGGCGAGAGAGAGAGAGGGTGAGTGGGGCGAGAGAGAGAGAGGGGGAGGAGGCGAGTGGGGGCAAGGGGAGGTGGCAAGAGAGAGAAGCAGAGGTATAGAGAGAGACGGTGGGCGAGAGAGAGAGGGAGTGGGGCGAGAGAGAGAGGGAGTGGGGCGAGAGAGAGAGGGAGTGGGGCGAGAGAGAGAGGGAGAAGGGCTAAAGAGAGAGGGAGAAGAGCTAAAGAGAGAGGGAGGGGAACGAGAGACAGAGAGTGCGGGGCGAGATAAAGAGGGTGGGTGGCGAGAAAGAGAGGGGGGGCAAGAGAGAGCGGGAGCGGGGCAAGAGAGAGAGGAAGGGGGGCCAGAGAGAGGGTGTGGGGCGAGAGAGCTGGAAAGGGGCGAGTGAGAGAGGGAGAGTGGGGCGTGAGAGAGAGAGGGAGAGTGGGGCATGAGAGAGAGAGGGGGAGTGGTGCGAGAGAGAGAGGGAGAGGGGCGAGAGAGAGAGGGAGAGGGGTGAGAGAGAGAGGGAGAGTGGAGCGTGAGAGAGAGAGGGTGAGTGGGGCGAGAGAGAGAGGGGGGGAGTGGGGTGAAAGGGACAGAGGGGGAGTGGGCTGAGAGGGAGAGAGGGAGTGGGGTGAGAGAGAGAGGGAGTGGGGTGAGAGAGAGTGCGAGTGGGGCAAGAGAGAGGGAATGGGGCGAGAGCGAGAGAGAGAGAGAGGGAGAGGGGCGAGAGGGAGAGGGGCGGGAGAGAGAGGGAGAGTGGGGCGTGAAAGAGAGAGGGGGAGTGGGGCGAGAGAGAGAGAGGGGGAGTGGGGTGAGAGAGAGAGAGGGGGCGTGGGGTGAGAGAGAGGGGGAGTGGGACGAGAGAGAGAGAGTCGAGAGGGGCGAGAGAGAGAGGGAGAGGGGCGAAAGAGAGAGGGAGATGGGCGAGACAGAGGGGGAGAGGGGCGAGAGAGAGGGGAAGTGGGGGGAGAGAGAGGGGGAGTGGGGCGAGAGAGAGGGGGATTGGGCCGAGAGAGAGAGAGAGAGAGAGAGAGAGAGAGGGAGAGGGGCGAGAGGGAGAGGGGCGAGAAAGAGAGGGAGAGTGGGGAGTGAGAGAGAGAGGGGGAGTGGGGCATGAGAGAGAGAGGGGGTGGGGCGAGAGAGAGAGGGAGGAGCGGGGCGAGAGAGAGAGGGGGGGAGTGGAGCGATAGAGAGGGGGAGTGGGGTGAGAGTGAGGGGGATTGGGGGAGAGAGAGGGGGAGTGGGGCGAGAGAGAGAGGGAGTGGGGTGAGAGCGAGAGAGAGAGAGAGAGGGAGAGGGGCGAGAGAGAGAGGGAGAGGGGCGAGAGAGAGAGGGAGAGTGCGGCGTGAGAGAGAGAGGGTGAGTGGGGCGAGAGAGAGAGGGGGAGTGGGATGAGAGAGAGAGAGGGGGAGTGGAGCGAGAGAGAGGGGGAGTGGGGCGAGAGAGAGAGAGAGAGTTAGAGAGAGAGAGGGAGGGGGGCCAGAGAGAGAGGGAGAGGGGCGAGAGAGAGAGGGAGAGGGGCGAGAGAGAGGGGGACAGGGGCGACAGAGAGAGAGGGAGAGGGGCGAGAGAGAGGGGGATTGGGGCGAGAGAGAGGGGGAGTGGGGCAAGAGAGAGAGGGAGAGGGGCGAGAGAGAGAGGGAGAGGGGCGAGAGAGAGGGGCAGTCGGGCGAGAGGGGGGAGTGGGGCGAGAGAGAGGGGTAGTGGGGCGAGAGAGAGGGGGAGTGGGGCGAGAGAGAGGGGAGAGGGGCGAGAGAGAGGGGGAGGTGGCAAGAGAGAGAGAGAGAGAGGGAGAGAGAGTTAGAGAGATAGAGGGAGGGGACAAGAGAGAGGGGGATCGATAGAGGGGGAGGCGAGAGAGAGAAGGACGTAGAAAGAGAGGGTAGGCGAGAGAGAGGGTGAGGTGTGCAAGAGAGAGAGACGGAGGGGGATGAGTGAGAAAGGTGGGTGAGAGAGAGAGATAGGGAGGGGGCGAGAGAGAGAGGGAGGGGGTAGAGAGAGAGGGAGATCGGAGAGAGAGAGAGAGAGGGAGGACTGCGAGAGAGCGAGGGAGGGGGTGAGAGCGAGAGAGAGAGAGAGATAGAGAGGGAGAGGGGCGAGAGAGAGAGGGAGAGTGGCGCGTGAGAGAGAGAGGGGGAGTGGGGCGTGAGAGAGAGAGGGGGAGTGGGGCGAGAGAGAGGGGGAGTGGGGCGAGAGAGAGAGGGAGAGGGGTGAGAGAGAGAGGGAGAGTGGGGCGTGAGAGAGAGAGGGTGAGTGGGGCGAGAGAGAGAGAGGGGGAGTGGGGTGAAAGGGAGAGAGGGGGAGTGGGCTGAGAGGGAGAGAGGGAGTGGGGTGAGAGAGAGAGGGGGAGTGGGGTGAGAGAGAGTGCGAGTCGGGCAAGAGAGAGGGAATGGGGCGAGAGCGAGAGAGAGAGAGAGAGGGAGAGGGGCGAGAGGGAGAGGGGCGAGAGAGAGAGGGAGAGTGGGGCGTGAGAGAGAGAGGGGGAGTGGGGCGAGAGAGAGAGAGGGGGAGTGGGGTGAGAGAGAGAGAGGGGGCGTGGGGCGAGAGAGAGGGGGAGTGGGACGAGAGAGAGAGAGTCGAGAGGGGCGAGAGAGAGAGGGAGAGGGGCGAAAGAGAGAGGGAGAGGGGTGAGAGCGAGAGAGAAAGAGAGAGAGGGAGAGGGGCGAGAGAGAGAGGGAGAGTGGGGCGTGAGAGAGAGAGGGGAAGTGGGGCGTGAGAGAGAGAGGGGGATTGGGGCGAGAGAGAGAGGGGGTAGTGGGGCGAGAGAGAGAGGGAGAGTGGGGCGAGAGAGAGAGGGAGTGGGGTGAGAGAGAGAGCGAGTGGGGTAAGAGAGAGAGGGAATGGGGCGAGAGCGAGAGAGAGAGAGGGAGAGGGGCGAGAGGAAGAGGGGAGAGAGAGAGGGAGTGGGGTGAGAGAGAGAGCGAGTGGGGCAAGAGAGAGAGGGAATGGGGCGAGAGCGAGAGAGAGAGAGGGAGTGGGGTGAGAGAGAGAGCGAGTGGGGCAAGAGAGAGAGGGAATGGGGCGAGAGCGAGAGAGAGAGAGAGAGAGAGGGAGAGGGGCGAGAGGGAGAGGGGCGAGAGAGAGAGGGAGAGGGGGGCGTGGGAGAGAGAGGGAGAGTGGGGCATGAGAGAGAGAGGGGGGTGGGGCGAGAGAGAGAGGGGGGAGCGGGGCGAGAGAGAGAGGGGGAGTGGAGCGAGAGAGAGAGGGAGAGGGGCGAGAGAGAGAGGGAGAGTGGGGCGTGAGAGAGAGAGGGTGAGTGGGGCGAGAGAGAGAGAGGGGGAGGAGGCGAGTGGGGGCAAGGGGAGGTGGCAAGAGAGAGAAGCAGAGGTATAGAGAGAGACGGTGGGCGAGAGAGAGAGGGAGTGGGGCGAGAGAGTGAGGGAGTGGGGCGAGAGAGAGAGGGAGTGGGGCGAGAGAGAGAGGGAGAAGGGCTAAAGAGAGAGGGAGAAGAGCTAAAGAGAGAGGGAGGGGAACGAGAGACAGAGAGTGCGGGGCGAGATAAAGAGGGTGGGTGGCGAGAAAGAGAGGGGGGGCAAGAGAGAGCGGGAGCGGGGCAAGAGAGAGAGGAAGGGGGGCCAGAGAGAGGGTGTGGGGCGAGAGAGCTGGAAAGGGGCGAGTGAGAGAGGGAGAGTGGGGCGTGAGAGAGAGAGGGAGAGTGGGGCATGAGAGAGAGAGGGGGAGTGGTGCGAGAGAGAGAGGGAGAGGGGCGAGAGAGAGAGGGAGAGGGGTGAGAGAGAGAGGGAGAGTGGGGCGTGAGAGAGAGAGGGTGAGTGGGGCGAGAGAGAGAGAGGGGGAGTGGGGTGAAAGGGAGAGAGGGAGTGGGGTGAGAGAGAGTGCGAGTGGGGCAAGAGAGAGGGAATGGGGCGAGAGCGAGAGAGAGAGACAGGGAGAGGGGCGAGAGGGAGAGGGGCGAGAGAGAGAGGGAGAGTGGGGCGTGAGAGAGAGAGGGGGAGTGGGGCGAGAGAGAAAGAGGGGGAGTGGGGTGAGAGAGAGAGGGGGCGTGGGGTGAGAGAGAGGGGGAGTGGGACGAGAGAGAGAGTCGAGAGGGGCGAGAGAGAGAGGGAGAGGGGCGAAAGAGAGAGGGAGAGGGGCGAGACAGAGGGGGAGAGGGGCGAGAGAGAGGGGAAGTGGGGGGAGAGAGAGGGGGAGTGGGGCGAGAGAGAGGGGTAGTGGGCCGAGAGAGAGAGAGAGAGAGAGAGGGAGAGGGGCGAGAGGGAGAGGGGCGAGAAAGAGAGGGAGAGTGGGTAGTGAGAGGGAGAGGGGGAGTGGGGCATGAGAGAGAGAGGGAGTGGGGCGAGAGAGAGAGGGAGGAGCGGGGCGAGAGAGAGGGGGGGGGAGTGGAGCGATAGAGAGGGGGAGTGGGGTGAGAGTGAGGGGGATTGGGGGGAGAGAGAGGGGGAGTGGGGCGAGAGAGAGAGGGAGTGGGGTGAGAGCGAGAGAGAGAGGGAGAGGGGCGAGAGAGAGAGGGAGAGGGGCGAGAGAGAAAGGGAGAGTGCGGCGTGAGAGAGAGAGGGTGAGTGGGGCGAGAGAGAGAGGGGGAGTGGGATGAGAGAGAGAGAGGGGGAGTGGGGCGAGAGAGAGGGGGAGTGGGGCGAGAGAGAGAGAGAGAGTCGAGAGGGGCGAGAGAGGGAGGGAGAGGGGCGACAGAGAGAGGTAGTGGGGCGAGAGAGAGGGGGCGTGGGGCGAGACAGAGAGAGAGAGAGTTAGAGAGAGAGAGGGAGGGGGGCCAGAGAGAGAGGGAGAGGGGCGAGAGAGAGAGGGAGAGGGGCGAGAGAGAGGGGGACAGGGGCGACAGAGAGAGAGGGAGAGGGGCGAGAGAGAGGGGGATTGGGGCGAGAGAGAGGGGGAGTGGGGCAAGAGAGAGAGGGAGAGGGGCGAGAGAGAGAGGGAGAGGGGCGAGAGAGAGGGGCAGTCGGGCGAGAGGGGGGAGTGGGGCGAGAGAGAGGGGTAGTGGGGCGAGAGAGAGGGGGAGTGGGGCGAGAGAGAGGGGAGAGGGGCGAGAGAGAGGGGGAGGTGGCAAGAGAGAGAGAGAGAGAGGGAGAGAGAGTTAGAGAGATAGAGGGAGGGGACAAGAGAGAGGGGGATCGATAGAGGGGGAGGCGAGAGAGAGAAGGACGTAGAAAGAGAGGGTAGGCGAGAGAGAGGGTGAGGTGTGCAAGAGAGAGAGACGGAGGGGGATGAGTGAGAAAGGTGGGTGAGAGAGAGAGATAGGGAGGGGGCGAGAGAGAGAGGGAGGGGGTAGAGAGAGAGGGAGATCGGAGAGAGAGAGAGAGAGGGAGGACTGCGAGAGAGCGAGGGAGGGGGTGAGAGCGAGAGAGAGAGAGATAGAGAGGGAGAGGGGCGAGAGAGAGTGGGAGAGGGGCGAGAGAGAGAGGGAGAGTGGCGCGTGAGAGAGAGAGGGGGAGTGGGGCGTGAGAGAGAGAGGGGGAGTGGGGCGAGAGAGAGGGGGAGTGGGGCGAGAGAGAGAGGGAGAGGGGTGAGAGAGAGAGGGAGAGTGGGGCGTGAGAGAGAGAGGGTGAGTGGGGCGAGAGAGAGAGAGGGGGAGTGGGGTGAAAGGGAGAGAGGGGGAGTGGGCTGAGAGGGAGAGAGGGAGTGGGGTGAGAGAGAGAGGGGGAGTGGGGTGAGAGAGAGTGCGAGTGGGGCAAGAGAGAGGGAATGGGGCGAGAGCGAGAGAGAGAGAGAGAGGGAGAGGGGCGAGAGGGAGAGGGGCGAGAGAGAGAGGGAGAGTGGGGCGTGAGAGAGAGAGGGGGAGTGGGGCGAGAGAGAGAGAGGGGGAGTGGGGTGAGAGAGAGAGAGGGGGCGTGGGGCGAGAGAGAGGGGGAGTGGGACGAGAGAGAGAGAGTCGAGAGGGGCGAGAGAGAGAGGGAGAGGGGCGAGACAGAGGGGGAGAGGGGCGAGAGAGAGGGGAAGTTGGTGGAGAGAGAGGGGGAGTGGGGCGAGAGAGAGGGGGAGTGGGCCGAGAGAGAGAGAGAGAGAGAGAGGGAGAGGGGTGAGAGGGTGAGGGGCGAGAGAGAGAGGGAGAGTGGGGAGTGAGAGAGAGAGGGGGAGTGGGGCATGAGAGAGAGAGGGGGTGGGGCGAGAGAGAGAGGGAGGAGCGGGGCGAGAGAGAGAGGGGGGGAGTGGAGCGATAGAGAGGGGGAGTGGGGTGAGAGTGAGGGGGATTGGGGGGAGAGAGAGAGGGAGAGGGGCGAGAGAGAGGGGGATTGGGGCGAGAGAGAGGGGGAGTGGGGCAAGAGAGAGAGGGAGAGGGGCGAGAGAGAGAGGGAGAGGGGCGGGAGAGGGGGCAGTCGGGCGAGAGGGGGGAGTGGGGCGAGAGAGAGGGGGAGTGGGGCGAGAGAGAGGGGGAGTGGGGCGAGAGAGAGGGGAGAGGGGCGAGAGAGAGGGGGAGGTGGCAAGAGAGAGAGAGAGAGAGGGAGAGAGAGTTAGAGAGATAGAGGGAGGGGACAAGAGAGAGGGGGATCGATAGAGGGGGAGGCGAGAGAGAGTAGGACGTAGAAAGAGAGGGTAGGCGAGAGAGAGGGTGAGGTGTGCAAGAGAGAGAGACCGAGGGGGATGAGTGAGAAAGGTGGGTGAGAGAGAGAGATAGGGAGGGGGCGAGAGAGAGAGACAGGGGGCGAGAGAGAGAGGGAGATGGGAAAGAGAGAGAGAGGGAGGACTGCGAGAGAGCGAGGGAGGGGGTGAGAGCGAGAGAGAGAGAGATAGAGAGGGAGAGGGGCGAGAGAGAGAGGGAGAGGGGCGAGAGAGAGAGGGAGAGTGGCGCGTGAGAGAGAGAGGGGGAGTGGGGCGTGAGAGAGAGAGAGGGGGAGTGGGGCGAAAGAGAGAGAGGGGGAGTGGGGCGAGAGAGAGTGGGAGTGGGGCGAGAGAGAGGGGGAGTGGGGTGAGAGCGAGAGAGAGAGAGAGAGAGAGGGGCGAGAGAGAGAGGGAGAGGGGCGAGAGTGAGAGGGAGAGGTGCGAGAGAGAGAGGGAGAGTGGGGCGTGAGAGAGAGAGGGGGAGTCGGGCGTGTGAGAGAGAGGGGGAGTGGAGCGAGAGAGAGGGGGAGTGGGGTGAGAGAGAGGGGGAGTGGGGCGAGAGAGAGGGGGAGTGGGGCGAGAGAGAGAGGGAGATGGGCGAGAGAGAGAGGGAGAGGGGCGAGAGAGAGAGGGAGAGGGGCGAGAGAGAGAGGGTGAGTGGGGCGTGAGAGAGAGGGTGAGTGGGGCGAGAGAGAGAGAGGGGGAGTGGGGTGAGAGAGAGAGAGGGGGAGTGGGGCAAGAGAGAGGGGGAGTCGGGCGCGAGAGAGAGAGTGAGTCGAGAGGGGCGAGAGAGAGAGGGAGAGGTGCGACAGAGAGAGGGAGAGGGGCGAGACAGAGGGGGAGAGGGGCGAGAGAGAGGGAGAGGGGCGAGAGAGAGAGGGAGAGTGGGGCGTGAGAGAGAGAGGGTGAGTGGGGCGAGAGAGAGGGGGAGTGGGGTGAGAGAGAGGGGGAGTGGGGTGAGAGAGAGGGGGAGTGGGGCGAGAGAGATAGGGAGAGGGGCGAGAGAGAGGGGGAGTGGGGCGAGAGAGAGGGGGAGGTGGCGAGAGAGAGAGAGAGTTAGGGAGAGAGAGGGAGGCGGCAAGAGTGAGAGGGTGGGGGACAAGAGAGTGATGGTGGGGGGGCGAGAGAGAGAGAGGGAAAGGGATGATAGAGAGAGGGAGAGGGATGAGAGAGAGAGGGGGGCGAGAGAGAGGGAGGGAGAGAGAGAGAGAGAGAAGGAGGGGACGGGAGTGGGAGAAGGTGAGAGAGAGAGAGAGAGGGAGTTAGACAGAGAGATGGTGGGGGCGAGAGAGGGAGAGGGGCGAGAGAGAGAGGGAGTGTGGGGCGTGAGAGAGAGAGGGGGAGTGGGGCGAGAGAGAGATAGGGGGAGTGGGGTGAGAGAGAGAGAGGGGGAGTGGGGCAAGAGAGAGGGGGAGTGGGGCGTGAGAGAGAGAGACAGTCGAGAGGGGCGAGAGAGAGAGGGAGAGGTGCGACAGAGAGAGGGAGAGGGGCGAGACAGAGGGGGAGAGGGGCGAGAGAGAGGGAGAGGGGCGAGAGAGAGAGGGAGAGTGGGGCGTGAGAGAGAGAGGGTGAGTGGGGCGAGAGAGAGGGGGAGTGGGGTGAGAGAGAGAGCGAGTGGGGCAAGAGAGAGAGGGAATGGGGCGAGAGCGAGAGAGAGAGAGAGAGAGAGGGAGAGGGGCGAGAGGGAGAGGGGCGAGAGAGAGAGGGAGTGTGGGGCGTGAGAGAGAGAGGGGGAGTGGGGCGAGAGAGAGATAGGGGGAGTGGGGTGAGAGAGAGAGAGGGGGAGTGGGGCAAGAGAGAGGGGGAGTGGGGCGTGAGAGAGAGAGACAGTCGAGAGGGGCGAGAGAGAGAGGGAGAGGTGCGACAGAGAGAGGGAGAGGGGCGAGACAGAGGGGGAGAGGGGCGAGAGAGGGAGAGGGGCGAGAGAGAGAGGGAGAGTGGGGCGTGAGAGAGAGAGGGTGAGTGGGGCGAGAGAGAGGGGGAGTGGGGTGAGAGAGAGAGCGAGTGGGGCAAGAGAGAGAGGGAATGGGGCGAGAGCGAGAGAGAGAGAGAGAGAGAGGGAGAGGGGCGAGAGGGAGAGGGGCGAGAGAGAGAGGGAGAGTGGGGCGTGAGAGAGAGAGGGGGAGTGGGGTGAGAGAGAGAGAGGGGGAGTGGGGTGAGAGAGAGAGAGGGGGCGTGGGGCGAGAGAGAGGGGAGTGGGACGAGAGAGGGAGAGAGAGTCGAGAGAGGCGAGAGAGAGAGGGGAGTGGCGACAGAGAGAGGGAGAGGGGCGAGACAGAGGGAGAGGTGCGAGAGAGAGGGGGAGTGGGGCGAGAGAGAGGGGGAGTGGGGGGAGAGAGAGGGGGAGTGGGGCGAGAGAGAGGGGGAGTGGGCCGAGAGATAGGGAGAGAGAGAGAGAGAAGGAGAGGGGCGAGAGGGAGAGGGGCGAGAGAGAGAGGGAGAGGGGCGAAAGAGAGAGGGAGAGGGGCGAGAGAGAGAGGGAGAGGGGCGAGAGTGAGAGGGAGAGGTGCGAGAGAGAGAGGGAGAGTGGGGCGTGAGAGAGAGAGGGGAAGTCGGGCGTGAGAGAGAGAGGGGGAGTGGGGTGAGAGAGAGAGAGGGGGGAGTGGTGCGAGAGAGAGAGAGGGAGAGGGGCGAGAGAGAGAGGGAGAGATGCGAGAGAGAGAGGGAGAGGGGCGAGAGAGAGATGGAGAGGGGAGAGAAAAGGGGGAGAGGGGCGAGAGAGAGAGGGAGAGGGGCGAGAGAGAGGGGGAGTGGGGCGAGAGAGAGGGGGAGGTGGCGAGAGAGAGAGAGTTAGGGAGAGAGAGGGAGGCGGCAAGAGTGAGAGGGTGGGGGACAAGAGAGTGATGGTGGGGGGGCGAGAGAGAGAGAGGGAAAGGGATGATAGAGAGAGGGAGAGGGATGAGAGAGAGAGGGGGGCGAGAGAGAGGGAGGGAGAGAGAGAGAGAGAGAGAGAGAGAGAGAAGGAGGGGGACGGGAGAGGGAGAAGGTGAGAGAGAGAGAGGGAGTTAGAGAGAGAGAGGGTGGGGGCGAGAGAGGGAGAGGGGCGAGAGAGAGAGGGAGTGTGGGGCGTGAGAGAGAGAGGGGGAGTGGGGCGAGAGAGAGGGGGAGTGGGGCGAGAGAGAGAGAAAGAGAGAGAGAGAGAGGGAGAGGGTCGAGAGAGAGAGGGAGAGGGGCGAGAGAGAGGTGGAGTGGGGCGAGAGAGAGGGGGAGTGGGGCGAGTGAGAGGGTGAGTGGGGTGAGAGAGAGGGGGAGTGGGGCGAGAGAGGGGGGAGGTGGCAAGAGAGAGATAGAGTTAGGGAGAGAGAGGGAGGGGGGCGAGAGGGAGGGGGGCTTCAAAAGAGAGAGGGGGAAGGGGCAAGTGTGAGAGGGTGGGGGACAAGAGAGTGATGGTGGGGGGGCGAGAGAGAGAGGGAAAGGGATGATAGAGAGAGGGAGAGGGATGAGAGAGAGAGGGGGGCGAGAGAGAGGGAGGGAGAGAGAGAGAGATGGAGGGGGACGGGAGAGGGAGAAGGTGAGAGAGAGAGAGACAGGGGGCGAGAGAGAGAGGGAGGAGTACAAGAGAGAGAGGGAGGGGGCGAGAGAGAGAGGGGAGCGGATATGAGAGAGGGAGGGGACGAGAAAGAGGGAGGGGAGCGGAGAGAGGGTGGCGATAGAGGGGGGAGGCGAGAGAGAGAAGGAGGTAGAAAGAGAGTGTAGGCGAGAGAGAGGGTGAGGTGTGCAAGAGAGAGAGAGGGAGGGGGATGAGTGAGAAAGGGGGTGAGATAGAAAGAGAGGGAGGGGGCGAGAGAGAGGGAGGGGTTAGAGAGAGAGGGAGATGGGGAGAGAGAGAGAGGGAGGAGTGCGAGAGAGCGAGGGAGGGGTCGAGAGCGCAAGGGAGGGGAGTGAGAGAGAGAGGGAGGGGGCGAGAGAGAGTGAGAGGGAGAGAGAGGGAGGGATGGTGCGAGAGGTAGAGAGGAAGGGGGGCATGAGAGAGAGTGGGAGGGGGATGAGAGAGAGAGGGTGGGGGCGCGAGAGAGAGAGGGAGAGGGACGAGCGAGAGAGGTTGGGGGCACTAGAGGGGGGACGTGAGTGAGAGGGGAGGGGGTGAGAGAGAGAGGGGAGGGGGCGAGAGAGAGAGGGAGCGGGCATGAGAGACAGGGAGGGGGACGAGAGAGAGAGAGGGAGGAGGGCGAGAGAGAGTGATGGGGAGGGGGTGAGAGAGAGAGAGAGGGGGGGGCTAGAGGGAGAGGGAGGGGGCATGAGAGAGAGAGGGCGAGGGACGAGAGAGAGAGCGTGGGGGCAAGAGAGAAAGAGTGAGGGGGTGAGAGAGAGAGAGGCGGGGGTGTGAGAGAAGAGTGAGAAAGGGGAGCAAAAGAGAGAGAGGGGGGTGAGAGAGAGAGGAGTGGGGCGAGGGGGGGTGGAAGGGGAGAGGCGAGAGAGAGAAGGAGACGTAGCAGGAGAGATGGTGGGCGAGAGAGAGGGGGAGGGGGCGAGAGAGAGAGGGAGTGGGGCGAGAGAGAGTGGGAGAGGGGAGAGAGAGAGAGGGAGTGGGGCGAGAGAGAGAAGGGGAGGGGCGTGAGAGAGAAGGGGAGGGGGCGAGAGAGGGGGAGGGGGCAAGAGAGAGAGGGGGAGTGGGGAGAGAGCGGGAGGGAGGAGGGCGAGAGAGAGAGGGAGGAAGGCGAGAAAAAGAGGGTGGGGGACGAGAGGGAGTGGGAGAGGGACGAGAGAGAGAGGGAGGAGCGAGAGAGAGAGGGAAGGTTCGAGGAGAGGGAGGGGGTTAGAGAGAGAGAGGGAGAGAGGTGGGGCGAGAGAGAGAGGGGGGCGAGAGAGAGAGAGAGAGGGAGGGGGCGCGAGAGAGAGAGAGAGGGAAGGGGTGAGAGAGAGAGGGTGGAGGACGAGAGAGAGGGAGTGTTCGAGAGAGGGAGGGCGTTAGAGAGTGAGAGAGGGAGGGGTCGAGAGAGAGAGGGTGCAGGGTGAGAGAGAGAGCGAGAGAGGAGCAAGAGAGAGAGAGAGGGGGCTAGAGAGAGAGGGAGTGGGACGAGTGGGGGGCGAGGGGGTGTGGCAAGAGAGAGAAGCAGAGGTAGAGAGAGAGAGGGTGGGCGAGAGAGAGAAGGAGTGGGGCAAGAGCGAGAGGGAGAGGGGCGAGAGAGAGAGAGAGGGAGGGGGCTAAAGAGAGAGGTAGGAGAGGGAGGGGCACAAGAGAGAGAGTGGGGGGCGAGAGAGAGAGGGAGAGGGTCGAGAGTGCGAAGGTGGCAGGCGAGAGAGAGAGAGGGAGGTTTTGAAAGAGGGAGGGGCTTAGAGACAGAGGGGGGCGAGAGAGAGAGGGTGCAGGGCGAGAGAGAGAGGGAGGGAGGCAAGAGAGAGAGGGGAGCGGGCATGACAGAGGGAGGGGGACGAGTGAGAGGGAGGGGAGCTGGAGAGAGGGGGCGATAGAGGGGGAGGCGAGAGAGAGAAGGAGGTAGAAAGAGAGTGTAGGCGAGAGAGAGGGTGAGGTGTGCAAGAGAGAGAGGGGGAGGGGGATGAGTGAGCAAGGGGGGTGAGAGAGAGAGAGAGGGAGGGGGCGAGAGAGAGGGAGGGGGTAGAGAGAGAGGGAGATGGGGAGAGAGAGAGAGGGAGGAGTGCGAGAGAGCGAGGGAGGGGTCGAGAGAGCGAGGGAGGGGAGTGAGAGAGAGAGGGGAGGGGGCGAGAGAGAGAGTGAGAGGGAGCGAGAGGGAGGGATGGTGCGAGAGAGAGAGAGGGAGGGGGGCATGAGAGAGAGATAGTGGGGGCGCGAGAGAGAGAGGGAGAGGGATGAGAGAGAGAGGGTGGGGGCGCGAGAGACTGTGGGGGCGAGAGTGAGAGGGGAGAGGGGGAGAGAGAGGGGAGGGGGGCGAGAGAGAGACGGGAGGGGGCGAGAGAGAGAGGGGAGGGGGCGAGAGAGAGAGGGGAGCGGGTAATGAGAGAGAGAGGGAGCGGGCATGAGAGACAGGGAGGGGGACGAGAGAGAGAGGGAGGAGGGCATGAGAGAGGGAGGGGCCGAGAGAGAGTGATGCGGAGGGGGTGAGAGAGAGAGAGGGAGGGGGGCTAGAGGGAGATGGAGGGGGCATGAGAGAGAGAGGGACGGGACGAGAGAGAGAGGGAGGGGGCAAGAGAGAAAGAGTGAGGGGGTGAGAGAGAGAGAGGCGGGGGTGTGAGAGAGAGAGTGAGAAAGGGGAGCAAGAGAGAGAGAGGGGGGTGAGAGAGAGAGGAGTGGGGCGAGGGGGATGGAAGGGGAGAGGCGAGAGAGAAAAGGAGACGCAGCAGGAGAGATGGTGGGCGAGAGACAGGGGGAGGTGGCGAGAGAGAGAGGGATTGGGGCGAGAGAGAGTGGGAGAGGGGTGAGAGAGAGAGAGGGAGTGGGGCAAGAGAGAGAGAAGGGGAGGGGCGAGAGAGAGAAGGGGAGGGGGCGAGAGAGGGGGGAGGGGGCAAGAGAGAAAGAGTGAGGGGGTGAGAGAGAGAGGCGGGGGTGTGAGAGAGAGAGTGAGAAAGGGGAGCAAGAGAGAGAGAGGGGGGTGAGAGAGTGAGGAGTGGGGCGAGGGGGATGGAAGGGGAGAGGCGAGAGAGAGAAGGAGACGTCGCAGAAGAGGTGGTGGGCGAGAGAGAGGGGGAGGGGCGCGAGAGAGAGAGAGGGAGTGGGGCGAGAGAGAGAAGGGGAGGGGCGAGAGAGAGAAGGGGAGGGGGCGAGAGAGGGGAGGGGGGCAAGAGAGAGAGGGGGAGTGGGGAGAGAGAGGGAGGGAGGAGGGCGAGAGAGAGAGGGGGAGTGGGGCGAGAGAGAGAGGGAGGAGGGCAAGAAAAAGAGGGTGGGGGACGAGAGAGAGAGGGAGAGAGATGAGAGAGGGAGGGAGGAGGCGAGAGAGAGAGGGAAGGTTCGAGGAGAGGGAGGGGTTAGAGAGAGAGAGAGGGAGAGAGGTGGGGCGAGAGAGAGAGAGGGGGCGAGAGAAGAGAGAGGGAGGGGGCGAGAGAGAGAGAGAGGGAAGGGGTGAGAGAGAGAGGGAGGAGGACGAGAGAGAGGGAGTGTTCGAGAGAGGGAGGGAGTTAGAGAGAGAGAGGGAGGGGTCGAGAGAGAGAGGGTGCAGGGTGAGAGAGAGAGAGAGAGAGAGAGGAGCAAGAGAGAGAGAGAGAGGGGGCGAGAGAGAGTGAGTGGGACGAGTGGGGGGCGAGGGGGGTGGCAAGAGAGAGAAGCAGTGGTCGAGAGAGAGAGGGTGGGCGAGAGAGAGAGGGAGTGGGGTGAGAGAGAGAGGGAGAGGGGCGAGAGAGAGAGAGGGAGAGGGGCGAGAGAGAGAGGAGGACGAAAGAGAGGGAGGGTATTAGAGAGAGGGACGGTGCAGTTTCAGAGAGAGAGAGGGAGAGAGGGAGAGAGAGAGAGAGAGAAAGGAGAGCAAGAGAGAGAGAGAGAGAGAGAGGGCGAGAGAGAGAGAGAGGGGGTGAGAGAGAGAGAGAGAAAGGGAAGCAAGAGAGAGAGAGAGGGGGCGAGAGAGAGAGGGAGGGGGGCGAGTGTGGGGCGAGGGGGTGTGGCAAGAGAGAGAAGCAGAGGTAGAGAGAGAGAGAGGGTGGTCGAGAGAGAGAGGGAGTGGGGCGAGAGAGAGAGAGGGAGGGGGCTAAAGAGAGAGGGAGGAGAGGGAGGGGGCAAGAGAGAGAGTGGGGGTCGAGAGAGAGAGGGAGGGGGGCATGAGAGAGAGGGTAGGGGACAAGAGAGAGAGGGTAGGGGGTGAGAGACAGAGGGAGAGGGACGAGAGTGAGAGAGAGGGAAGGTTCAAGAGAGCGAGGGGGTTAGAGATAGAGAAGGAGGTGGGGCGAGAGAGAGAGGGAGGGGGTGAGAGAGAGAGGGAGGGGGGCGAGAGAAGGAGGTGGGCGAGAGAGAGAGGAGAGCGTGCATGAGAGAGAGAGAGAGAGAGAGCGAGGGGGCGACAGAGAGAGGGAGAGGGACGAGAGAAGGAGGGGGGCGAGAGAGAGAGGAGAGCGTGCATGAGAGAGAGAGAGAGAGAGGGAGGAGGGCGAGAGAGAGAGATGGAGGGGAGCGAGAGAGAGAGGGGTACGATAGAGGGGGGATGCGAGAGACACAAGGAGGTAGAGACAGAGGGTGGGCGAGAGAGGGGGAAATGGCAAGAGAGAGAGGGATGGGGACAAGAGAGAAAGGGGGGTGAGAGAGAGTGGGAGGGGGCGAGAGAGAGAGGGGGGCGAGAGAGAGGGACGGGGCGAGAGAGAGAGGGAGGGGAGAGAGAGAGAGTGGGATGGAGAGAGAGGGAGAGGGAGGAGTGCGAGAGAGCGAGGGAGGGGTCGAGAGAGAGAGGGAGAGGGACGAGAGAAGGAGGGGGGTGAGAGAGTGAGGGGAGGGGGCGAGAGAGAGAGAGTGAGAGAGAGGGAGGGTGTGAGAGAGAGAGGGAGGGGGCGAGGGAGAGAGGGGGGGAGCATGAGAGAGAGGGAGGAGGGCGAGAGAGAGAGGGAGGGGGGACAGAGAGAGAGGAAGTAGTGCGAGAGAGAGAGGGAGGGGTCGAGAGAGCGAGGGAGGGGGAGGGGGGCATTTAAGAGTGAGGGAGCAGTCATGAGAGAGAGAGGGAGGGGAACGAGAGATGGAGGGGGAGACAGAGAGAGAGGAAGGGGGACTAGAGAGGGAGGGGCTGAGAGAGAGTGATGGGGAGCGGGCAAGAGAGAGAGAGAGAGGGAGGGAGGGGGGCTAGTGGGAGAGGGAGGGGGCATGAGAGAGAGAGGGAGGGGGACAAGAAAGAGAGAGGGAGGGCCAAGACAAAGAGAGGGGAGCGAGAGAGAGAGGTGGGGGGCGAGAGAGAGAGGGAGGTGGTGGGAGGAGAGGGGGATTGGGCGAGAGAGAGAGGGAGCGCGTGTGTTGAGAGAGAGAGAGGAAGGGGCGAGACAGCGAGAGGGAGGGGGCGAGAGAGAGATTGATGGGGTGAGAGAGAGAGGGAGGGGGTGAGAGAGAGAGAGGGAGGGGTGAGAGAGAGGGAGGGGTGAGAGAGAGGGAGGGGTGAGAGAGAAAGGGAGGTGGTGAGAGAGAGAGGGAGTGGTGAGAGAGAGAGGGAGGATGCGTGTGATAGAGAGATAGGGGGCAGCGAGACAGAGAGGGAGGTGTGCGAGAGTGGTAGGGGGCGAGATGAAGAGGGACAGGGCAAGAGAGAGAGGGAGGGGGCTGAGAGAGAGAGAGAGAGGGAGGGGGTGATGGGGGAGGCAAGATAGAGAAGAGGTAGAGAGAGAGGGTGGGCGAGAGAGAGGGGAGGTGGGCAAGAGAGAGAGAGGGACGGGGACAAGAGAGAGAGAGAGATAGGGGCGAGAGAGAGAGGGGGCGAGACAGAGAGGGAGGGGGCGAGAGGGGGGGAGAGAGAGAGGGAGGGGGCGAGAGAGAGAGAGAGGGAGGTGGCGAGAGAGAGAGAGAGAGAGGGGTGAGGGAGAGAGGGGCGAGAGAGAGAGGGGGGACGAGAGAGAGATGGAATGGGCGAGAGAGAGAGGGGGAGAGAGAGAGAGAGGAAGATGGGGAGAGAGAGAGAGGGAGGAGTGCGAGAGAGCGAGGGAGGGGTCGAGAGAGCGAGGGAGGGGAGCGAGAGAGAGAGTGAGAGGGAGCGAGAGGGAGGGATGGTGCGAGAGAGAGACAGGGAGTGGGGCATGAGAGAGAGAGGGAGGGGGATGAGAGAGAGAGGGTGGGGGCGCGAGAGAGAGAGGGAGAGGGATGAGAGAGAAAGGGTGGGGGCGCGAGAGAGGGGGGGCGAGAGTGTGAGGGGAGGGTGCGAGAGAGAGAGTGGAGGGGGCGAGAGAGAGAGAGACAGAGGGAGGGGGCATGAGAGAGAGAGGGAGCAGGCATGAGAAACAGGGAGGGGGACGAGAGAGATAGAGGGAGGAGGGCGAGAGAGAGAGAGAGGGAGGGGGGCTTGAGGGAGAGGGAGGGGGCAAAGAGAGAGAGGGAGGGGACGAGAGAGAGAGAGAGGGGGCAAGAGAGAAAGAGTGAGTGGGTGAGAGAGAGAGGCGGGGGGTGAGAGAGAGAGTGAGAAAGGGGAGCAAGAGAGAGAGAGGGGGGTGAGAGAGAGAGGAGTGGGGCGAGGGGGGGTGGAATGGGAGAGGCGAGAGAGAGAAGGAGACGTAGCAGGAGAGATGGTGGGCGAGAGAGAGGCGGAGGTGGCGAGAGAGAGAGGGAGTGGGGCGAGAGAGAGTGGGAGAGGGGAGAGAGAGAGAGAGAGGGGGCGAGAGAGAGAGGGAGGGGGCGAGTGTGGGGCGAGGGGGTGTGGCAAGAGAGAGAAGCAGAGGTAGAGAGAGAGAGAGGGTGGTCGAGAGAGAGAGGGAGTGGGGCGAGAGAGAGAGAGGGAGGGGGCTAAAGAGAGAGGGAGGAGAGGGAGGGGGCAAGAGAGAGAGTGGGGGTCGAGAGAGAGAGGGAGGGGGGCATGAGAGAGAGGGTAGGGGACAAGAGAGAGAGGGTAGGGGGTGAGAGACAGAGGGAGAGGGACGAGAGTGAGAGAGAGGGAAGGTTCAAGAGAGCGAGGGGGTTAGAGATAGAGAAGGAGGTGGGGCGAGAGAGAGAGGGAGGGGGTGAGAGAGAGAGGGAGGGGGGCGAGAGAAGGAGGTGGGCGAGAGAGAGAGGAGAGCGTGCATGAGAGAGAGAGAGAGAGAGAGCGAGGGGGCGACAGAGAGAGGGAGAGGGACGAGAGAAGGAGGGGGGCGAGAGAGAGAGGAGAGCGTGCATGAGAGAGAGAGAGAGAGAGAGGGAGGAGGGCGAGAGAGAGAGATGGAGGGGAGCGAGAGAGAGAGGGGTACGATAGAGGGGGGATGCGAGAGACACAAGGAGGTAGAGACAGAGGGTGGGCGAGAGAGGGGGAAATGGCAAGAGAGAGAGGGATGGGGACAAGAGAGAAAGGGGGGTGAGAGAGAGTGGGAGGGGGCGAGAGAGAGAGGGGGGCGAGAGAGAGGGACGGGGCGAGAGAGAGAGGGAGGGGAGAGAGAGAGAGTGGGATGGAGAGAGAGGGAGAGGGAGGAGTGCGAGAGAGCGAGGGAGGGGTCGAGAGAGAGAGGGAGAGGGACGAGAGAAGGAGGGGGGTGAGAGAGTGAAGGGAGGGGGCGAGAGAGAGAGAGTGAGAGAGAGGGAGGGTGTGAGAGAGAGAGGGAGGGGGCGAGGGAGAGAGGGGGGGAGCATGAGAGAGAGGGAGGAGGGCGAGAGAGAGAGGGAGGGGGGACAGAGAGAGAGGAAGTAGTGCGAGAGAGAGAGGGAGGGGTCGAGAGAGCGAGGGAGGGGGAGGGGGGCATTTAAGAGTGAGGGAGCAGTCATGAGAGAGAGAGGGAGGGGAACGAGAGATGGAGGGGGAGACAGAGAGAGAGGAAGGGGGACTAGAGAGGGAGGGGCTGAGAGAGAGTGATGGGGAGCGGGCAAGAGAGAGAGAGAGAGGGAGGGAGGGGGGCTAGTGGGAGAGGGAGGGGGCATGAGAGAGAGAGGGAGGGGGACAAGAAAGAGAGAGGGAGGGCCAAGACAAAGAGAGGGGAGCGAGAGAGAGAGGTGGGGGGCGAGAGAGAGAGGGAGGTGGTGGGAGGAGAGGGGGATTGGGCGAGAGAGAGAGGGAGCGCGTGTGTTGAGAGAGAGAGAGGAAGGGGCGAGACAGCGAGAGGGAGGGGGCGAGAGAGAGATTGATGGGGTGAGAGAGAGAGGGAGGGGGTGAGAGAGAGAGAGGGAGGGGTGAGAGAGAGGGAGGGGTGAGAGAGAGGGAGGGGTGAGAGAGAAAGGGAGGTGGTGAGAGAGAGAGGGAGTGGTGAGAGAGAGAGGGAGGATGCGTGTGATAGAGAGATAGGGGGCAGCGAGACAGAGAGGGAGGTGTGCGAGAGTGGTAGGGGGCGAGATGAAGAGGGACAGGGCAAGAGAGAGAGGGAGGGGGCTGAGAGAGAGAGAGAGAGGGAGGGGGTGATGGGGGAGGCAAGATAGAGAAGAGGTAGAGAGAGAGGGTGGGCGAGAGAGAGGGGAGGTGGGCAAGAGAGAGAGAGGGACGGGGACAAGAGAGAGAGAGAGATAGGGGCGAGAGAGAGAGGGGGCGAGACAGAGAGGGAGGGGGCGAGAGGGGGGGAGAGAGAGAGGGAGGGGGCGAGAGAGAGAGAGAGGGAGGTGGCGAGAGAGAGAGAGAGAGAGGGGTGAGGGAGAGAGGGGCGAGAGAGAGAGGGGGGACGAGAGAGAGATGGAATGGGCGAGAGAGAGAGGGGGAGAGAGAGAGAGAGGAAGATGGGGAGAGAGAGAGAGGGAGGAGTGCGAGAGAGCGAGGGAGGGGTCGAGAGAGCGAGGGAGGGGAGCGAGAGAGAGAGTGAGAGGGAGCGAGAGGGAGGGATGGTGCGAGAGAGAGACAGGGAGTGGGGCATGAGAGAGAGAGGGAGGGGGATGAGAGAGAGAGGGTGGGGGCGCGAGAGAGAGAGGGAGAGGGATGAGAGAGAAAGGGTGGGGGCGCGAGAGAGGGGGGGCGAGAGTGTGAGGGGAGGGTGCGAGAGAGAGAGTGGAGGGGGCGAGAGAGAGAGAGACAGAGGGAGGGGGCATGAGAGAGAGAGGGAGCAGGCATGAGAAACAGGGAGGGGGACGAGAGAGATAGAGGGAGGAGGGCGAGAGAGAGAGAGAGGGAGGGGGGCTTGAGGGAGAGGGAGGGGGCAAAGAGAGAGAGGGAGGGGACGAGAGAGAGAGAGAGGGGGCAAGAGAGAAAGAGTGAGTGGGTGAGAGAGAGAGGCGGGGGGTGAGAGAGAGAGTGAGAAAGGGGAGCAAGAGAGAGAGAGGGGGGTGAGAGAGAGAGGAGTGGGGCGAGGGGGGGTGGAATGGGAGAGGCGAGAGAGAGAAGGAGACGTAGCAGGAGAGATGGTGGGCGAGAGAGAGGCGGAGGTGGCGAGAGAGAGAGGGAGTGGGGCGAGAGAGAGTGGGAGAGGGGAGAGAGAGAGAGGGAGTGGGGCAAGAGAGAGAGGGAGGAGGGCGAGAGAGGGGGAGGGGGCAAGAGAGAGAGGGGCTGTGGGGAGAGAGAGGGAGGGAAGAGGGCGAGAGAGAGGGGGAGTGGGGCGAGAGAGAGAGGGAGGAGGGCGAGAAAAAGAGTGTGGGGGACAAGAGAGAGAGGGAGAGGGACGAGAGAGAGGGAAGAGGCGAGAGAGAGAGGGAAGGTTCGAGGAGAGGGAGGGGGTTAGAGAGAGAGAGAGGGAGAGAAGTGGGGCGAGAGAGAGAGGGGTGTGAGAGAGAGAGGGAGGGGGCGAGAGAGAGAGAGAGGGAAGGGGTGAGAGAGAGAGAGGGAGGAGGAAGAGAGAGGGAGTGTTCGAGAGAGGGAGGGGGTTAGAGAGAGAGAAATGGAGAGGTCGAGAGAGAGAGGGTGCAGGGTGAGAGAGAGAGAGAGAGAGGAGCAAGAGAGAGGGGGCGAGAGAGAGAGGGAGTGGGACGAGTGGGGGGCGAGGGGGGTGGCAAGAGAGAGAAGCAGAGGTAGAGAGAGAGAGGGAGTGGGGTGAGAGAGAGAGGGAGAGGGGCGAGAGAGAGAGGGAGAGGGGCGAGAGAGAGAGGGAGGGGGCGAGAGACAGAGGGTGGGTGTCAAAGAGAGAGGGAGGGGGAGAGAGAGAGAGTGGGAGGGATGAGAGAAGGAGGGGGGCGACAGAGAGAGGAGAGAGTGCATGAGAGAGAGAGATAGAGAGGGAGGAGGGCGAGAGAGAGATGGAGGGGGGCGAGAGAGAGAGGGGGACGATAGAGGGGGAGGCGAGAGACACAAGGAGGTAGAGAGAGAGGGTGGGTGAGAGAGGGGAGCTAGGCAAGAGAGAGAGGGAGGGGGACAAGAGAGAAAGGGGAGGTGTGAGAGAGAGTGGGAGGGGGCGAGAGAGAGGGGGGGGGCGAGAGAGAGAGGGAGAGGGACGAGAGAAGGAGGGGTGTGAGAGAGTGAGGGGAGGGGGCGAGAGAGAGAGAAGGAGAGAGAGGGAGGGAGGGGCGAGAGAGAGAGTGTGAGGGGGTGAGAGAGAAGGAGGGGGCGAGGGAGAGAGAGGGAGGGGGCATGAGAGAGAGGGAGGAGGGCAAGAGAGGGAGGGGGGACAGAGAGAGAGGGAGGAGTGCGAGAGAGAGAGGGAGGGGCCGAGAGAGAGTGATGGGGAGGGGGCGAGAGAGAGAGAGAGGGAGGGAGGGGGGCTGCAGGGAGAGGGAGGCGGCATGAGAGAGAGAGGGAGGGGGACAAGAAAGAGAGAGGGAGGGGACAAGAGAAAGAGAGGTGGGCGAGAGAGAGAGAGGCGTGGGCGAGAGAGAGAGGAGGTGGGCAAGAGAGAGAGAGTGACGGGGACAAGAGAGAGAGAGAGAGAGAGAGAGAGAGAGATAGGGGCGAGAGAGAGGGGCGCGAGAGAGAGAGGGAGGGGGGTGAGAGGGGGGAGAGAGAGAGAGGGAGGGGGCGAGAGAGAGAGAGAGGGAGGGGGCGATAGAGAGAGAGAGAGCGAGGGGCGAGACAGAGAGGGGGGGGCGAGAGAGAGAGGGAATGGGCGAGAGAGAGAGGGGGGGAGAGAGAGAGAGGGAGGAGTGCGAGAGAGCGAGGGAGGGGTCGAGAGAGAGAGGGAGAGGGACGAGAGAAGGAACAGGGTGAGAGACAGAAAGAGGGAGAGAGAGGGAGGGAGGGGCGAGAGAGAGAGAGGGAGGGGGTGAGAGAGAGAGGGAGATGGCTAGAAAGAGATGGGGGCATGAGAGAGAGAGGGAGCAGGCATGAGAGAGAGAGGGAGGGGGGCGAGAGAGAGAGAGAGAGGGAGGAGGGCGAGAGAGAGAGAGAGAGAGGGAGGGGGTGAGAGATAGACGGAGGGTGTGAGAGAGAGAGGGAGGGGGTGAGAGAGAGAGCGAGGGTGTGAGAGAGAGAGGGAGGGTGGGTGTGAGAGAGAGAAAGAGGGGGGAGCGAGACAGAGAGGGAGGGGTGCGAGATTGGGAGGAGGCGAGAGGAAGAGGGACGGCGAGAGAGAGAGAGGGAGCGGGCAGAGAGAGAGAGGGAGGGGGGCGACAGAGAGATGGAGGGGGGCGAGAGACATAGGGGCGAGAGAGAGAGGGAGGGGGCATGAGAATGAGAGAGGGGGGTGAGAGAGAGAGAGGGGACGGGAGAGGGAGTGGGGCGAGAGAGAGAGAGAGGTAGGGGGACGATAGAGGGAGGGGGGCAAGAGAGATAGGAAAGGGGCGAGAGAGAGGGAGGAGTCGAGAGAGAGAGGGAGGGGGGAGGGAGGGAGAGAGAGGGATGAAGGGAGAGAGAGAGAGAGTGATGGGGCGGGAGAGAGAGTGGGAGGGGGCGAGAGAGAGAGGGAGATGGGTGAGAGAGAGAGGGAGGGGGTGAGGGAGAGATGAAGAGATGGAGAGGGGCGAGAGGAAGAGAGGGAGGGAGGCGAGAGAGAGAGAGGCGAGAGAGAGAGGGAGGGGGCGAGATAGAGGGAGGGAGGTGGTGAGAGAGAGAGAGGGAAGTGGTGTGAGGGAGAGAGCGAGGGGGCGAGAGAGAGAGAGAGAGAGAGAGAAGGGCCAGAGAGAGAGAGGCGAGAGAGAGAGGGGAATGGGCGAGAGAGAGAGAGAGGGGTGAGAGAGAGAGAGGGAGGAGTGCGAGAGAGCGAGGGAGGGGTCGAGTGAGAGAGGGAGAGGGACGAGAGAAGGAACGGGGTGAGAGAGAGAAAGAGAGAGAGAGAGGGAGGGAGGGGCGAGAGAGAGAGTGAGGGAGGGGGTGAGAGAGAGAGAGGGAGATGGCTAGAAAGAGAGGGGGGCATGAGAGAGAGAGGGAGTGGGCATGAGAGAGAGAGTGAGGGGGGCGAGAGAGAGAGAGAGGGAGGAGGGAGAGAGAGAGAGGGAGGAGGGCGAGAGAGAGAGAGGGAGGGGGTGAGAGAGAGAGGAGAGCGTGCATGAGAGAGAGAGATAGAGTGGGAGGAGGGCGAGAGAGAGAGATGGAGGGGGGCGAGAGAGAGAGGGGGACGATAGAGGGGGAGGCGAGAGACACAAGGAGGTAGAGAGAGAGGGTGGGTGAGAGAGGGGAGCTAGGCAAGAGAGAGAGGAGGGGGACAAGAGAGAAAGGGGAGGTGAGATAGAGTGGGAGGGGGGCGAGAGTGAGAGGGGGGGGCGAGAGAGAGAGAGAGCGAGGGAGGGGTTGAGAGAGAGAGGGAGAGGGACGAGAGAAGGAGGGGGGTGAGAGAGTGAGGGGAGGGTGCGAGAGAGAGAGGAGAGAGAGGGAGGGAGGGGCGAGAGAGAGAGAGTGAGGGGGTGAGAGAGAGGGAGGGGGCGAGGGAGAGAGAGGGAGGGGGCATGAGAGAGAGGGAGGAGGGCGAGAGAGGGAGGGGGGACAGAGAGAGAGGGAGGAGTGCGAGAGAGAGAGGGAGGGGCCGAGAGAGAGTGATGGGGAGGGGGCGAGAGAGAGAGAGAGGGAGGGAGGGGGGCTAAAAGGAAAGGGAGGGGGCATGAGAGAGAGAGGGAGCGGGACAAGAAAGAGAGAGGGGAGAGGACAAGAGAAAGAGAGGTGGGCGAGAGAGAGAGAGGCGGGGGGCGAGAGAGAGAGGGAGGTGGTGAGAGGAGAGGGGGAGGGAGCGAGAGAGAGAGGGAGAGCGTGGGTTGAGAGAGTGAGAGGAAGGGGATAGACAGCGAGAGGTAGGTGGCGAGAGAGAGATTGATGGGGTGAGAGAGAGAGGGAGGGGGTGAGAGAGAGAGAGAGAGAGAGAGAGAGAGGGGTGAGAGAGAGGGAGGGGTGAGAGAGAAAGGGAGGTGGTGAGAGAGAAAGGGAGGGGGTGAGAGCGAGAGGGAGGGTGCGTGTGATATGGAGGGGGGGCAGCGAGACAGAGAGGGAGGTGTGCGAGAGTGGTAGGGGGCGGGATGAAGAGGGATCGGGCAAGAGAGAGAGAGGGAGGGGGCTGAGAGAGAGAGAGGGAGGGGGTGATAGGGGGTAGGCAAGAGAGAGAAGAGGTAGAGAGAGAGGGTGGGCGAGAGAGAGAGGGGAGGTGGGGCAAGAGAGAGAGAGTGACGGGGACAAGAGAGAGAGAGAGAGAGAGAGAGAGATAGGGGCGAGAGAGAGAGGGGGGCGAGAGAGAGAGAGGGAGGGGGCGAGAGGGGGGAGAGAGAGAGAGGGAGGGGGCGAGAGAGAGAGAGAGAGGGAGGGGGCGATAGAGAGAGAGAGAGAGACAGAGGGGCGAGAGAGAGAGAGGGGGGCGAGAGAGAGAGGGAATGGGCGAGAGATAGAGAGGGGGAGAGAGAGAGAGAGGGAGGAGTGCGAGAGAGCGAGGGAGGGGTCGAGAGAGAGAGATGGAGAGGGATGAGAGAAGGAACAGGGTGAGAGACAGAAAGAGGGAGAGAGAGGGAGGGAGGGGCGAGAGAGAGAGGGAGGGGGTGAGAGAGAGAGGGAGATGGCTAGAAAGAGATGGGGGCATGAGATAGAGAGGGAGCGGGCATGAGAGAGAGAGGGAGGTGGGCGAGATAGAGAGAGAGAGGGAGGAGGGCGAGAGAGAGAGAGAGGGAGGGGGTGAGAGATAGACGGAGGGTGTGAGAGAGAGAGGGAGGGGGTGAGAGAGAGAGCGAGGGTGTGAGAGAGAGAGGGAGGGTGGGTGTGAGAGAGAGAAAGAGGGGGAGCGAGACAGAGAGGGAGGGGTGCGAGATTGGGAGGGGGCGAGAGGAAGAGGGACGGCGAGAGAGAGAGAGGGAGCGGGCAGAGAGAGAGAGGGAGGGGGGCGACAGAGAGATGGAGGGGGGGCGAGAGACATAGGGGCGAGAGAGAGAGGGAGGGGGCATGAGAATGAGAGAGGGGGGTGAGAGAGAGAGAGGGGACGGGAGAGGGAGTGGGGCGAGAGAGAGAGAGAGGTAGGGGGACGATAGAGGGAGGGGGGCAAGAGAGATAGGAAAGGGGCGAGAGAGAGGGAGGAGTCGAGAGAGAGAGGGAGGGGGAGAGAGGGAGAGAGAGGGATGAAGCGAGAGAGAGAGAGTGATGGGGCGGGAGAGAGTGTGGGAGGGGGCGAGAGAGAGAGAGAGAGAGAGAGAAGGGCCAGAGAGAGAGGGGTGAGAGAGAGAGGGAATGGGCGAGAGAGAGAGAGAGGGGTGAGAGAGAGAGAGGGAGGAGTGCGAGAGAGCGAGGGAGGGGTCGAGTGAGAGAGGGTGAGGGACGAGAGAAGGAACGGGGTGAGAGAGAGAAAGAGGGAGAGAGAGGGAGGGAGGGGCGAGAAAGAGAGTGAGGGAGGGGGTGAGAGAGAGAGGGAGATGGCTAGAAAGAGAGGGGGGCATGAGAGAGAGAGGGAGCGGGCATGAGATAGAGAGTGAGGGGGCGAGAGAGAGAGAGAGAGGGAGGGGGTGAGAGAGAGAGGGAGGGGGTGAGAGAGAGGGAGGGGGTGAGAGAGAGGGAGTGGTTAGAGAGAGGGAGGGGGTGAGAGAGAGGGAGGGCGGGTGAGCGAGAGAGATGGAGTGGTGTGAGTGAGAGAGCGAGGGGCGAGAGAGAGAGAGAGAGAGGAGGGGGCGAGAGAGAGAGGGACAGGGATGGGGCAAGAGAGGGAGGGACAGAAGGAGAGGGGCGAGAGACAGAGGGAGGGGTGAGAGAGAGAGGGAGGGGGTGAGAGAGAGAGAGAGGGAGGGCGCGAGAGAGAGAGGGAGGGGACGTGAGAGAGAGAGAGTGAGGGGGAGAGAGAGAGAGGGAGGGGGCGAGAGACAAGGAGATTGAATGGGTGTGAGAGAGAGAGGGAAGGGGTGAGAGAGAGCGCGAGGGATGGGGCGAGAGAGAGAGAGCAAGAGAGAGGGAGGAGGACGAGAGAGAGAGGGAGGGGGCAAGAGAGAGAGTGAGGGGACAAGAAAGAGAGGGAGGGGGTTGAGAGATAGAGAGGGCATCGAGAGGGAGAGAGAGAGGAATGGATTCGAGAGAGGGAGGGGGAGGGGGTGGGAGAGAGATGGAGGGGTTGAGAGAAAGAGAGAGGGAGAGGTCGAGAGAGAGGGTGGTTGAGAGAGAGAGACGGGTGGGAGAGAGTGGGAGGTGGCGAGAGACAGATAGGGAGTGGGACGAGAGAGAGAGAGAGTGAGGGAGGGTGCAAAGAGAGAGGGCGACGGGGTGGAGACAGAGAACGGGAGGGGGCACGACAGAGAGGGAGGGGGCGAGGGATAGAGAGGGAGGAGGGCGAAAGAGAGACAGCGGGAGGTGGCGAGAGAGAGAGGGAGGGGGCGAGAGAGAGAGGGAGGGGGGCGAGAGAGAGAGGGAGGGGGTGAGAGAGAGAGGGGTAGGTGGTGAGAGAGAGAGGGTGGGGTGAGAGAGAGAGGGAGGGGGTGAGAGCGAGAGGGAGGGTGGGTGTGAGAGATAGAGAGGGGGGAGCGAGACAGAAAGGGAGGGGTGCGAGAGTGGGAGGGGGTGAGAGGAAGCGGGACAGCGCGAGAGAGAGAGAGAGGGAGCGGGCTGAGAGAGAGAGGGAGGGGGGCGACAGAGAGAGGGAGGGGGGCGAGAGAGAGAGGAGGGGCGAGAGAGAGAGGGGGCGAGAGGTAGGAAGGGGTGGCAAGAGAGAGAGGGAGAGGGGCAAGAGACATAGGGGCGAGAGAGAGAGGGAGGGGGGCGAGAGAGTGAGGGGGCTGAGAGAGAGAGGGAGGGGTCGGGAGAGGGAGTGGGGTGAGAGAGAGAGAGAGGTAGGGGGACGAGAGAGGGAGGGGGCAAGCGAGATAGGGAAGAGGCGAGAGAGAGAGGGAGGGGTCAAGAAAGAGAAGGAGGGGGGAGGGAGAGAGAGAGATGGAGGGGTTGAGAGAGAGAGAGGGAGAGGTCGAGAGAGAGGGTGGTTGAGAGAGAGACAGGGGTGGGACAGAGAGGGAGCTGGCAACAGAGAGATAGGGAGCGGGACGAGAGAGAGAGAGGGTGCAAGAGTGAGGGCGACGGTGTCAAGAGAGAGAGCGGGGGGGCGAGAGAGAGAGGGAGTGGGGCGAGAGAGAGGGATGGAGGGGGACGAGAGAGAGGGGGGGTGAGAGAGGGAGGCGGACGAGAGAGAGGAGGATGTGGCTGAGAGAGAGAGGGGGTGGGCGAGTGCGGGAGCTGGGGCGGGCGAGAGAGGGAGGAGAGAGGGCGTGAGAGAGAGAGAGTTGGTGTGAGAGAGAGAGAGTGAGGGGTGCGAGAGTGAGAGGGGATGAGAGAAAGAGGGACAGGGCGAGACAGAGAGGGAGGGGCTGAGAGAGGGAGGGAGGGGGGCGAAAGAGAGAGGGGGATGGTGCGAGAGAGTGGGAGGGGGTGAGACAGAGGGGGAGGAGTGAGAGAGAGGGAAAGGGCGAGAGAGAGAGAGAGGGAGCGGGGCGAGAGAAAAAGAGGAGGAGGGGCGAGAGAGAGGGGGAGGGGGCGAGGAAGAGAGAGAGGGAGTGGGCGAGAGAGAGAGAGGGAGGCGGGCGAGAGAGAGAGGGAGGGGGCGAGAGAGAGAGAGGGAGGCGAGAGATAGAGGGAGGGGGCGAGAGAGAGAGAGACAAAAGGGGGTGAGAGAGAGGGAGGGAGGAGGGCGAGAGAGAGAGGGAGGGGGCAAGAGAGAGAGAGAGGGAGGGGGTGAGAGAGAGAGAGGGAGGCGGGCGAGAGAGAGAGGGAGGGGGCGAGAGAGAGAGAGCGGGAGAGGGCGAGGGAGAGAGAGAGGGAGTGGGGTGAGAGAGAGAGAGGTAGTGGGGTGAGAGAGAGAGAGGGAGAGGAGAGAGAGAGAGGAATGGGGCGAGAGAGAGAGGGAGTGGGCGAGAGAGAGAGAGAGGGAGGGGCCGAGAGAGAGAGGGAGGGGGCGAGAGAGACAGAGGGAGGGTGGCGAGAGAGAGAGAGTGAGGGGGAGGCGAGAGGGAGGGGGGAGGGGCCGAGATAGAGATGGGGGCAAGAGAGAGAGAGGGAACAGGAGAGAGAGAGAGAGGGAGGAGGGTGAGAGAGAGTGGGGGGGCGAGAGAGAGAGAGGGAGGGTGGCGACAGAGAGGGGAGGCGAGAGAGAGGGGGAGGGAGCAAGAGAGAGAAAGGGGGGCAAGTGGGGGGGCGCGAGAGAGAGAGGGAGGTGGTGCGAGAGAGAGAGAGCGAGAGAGAGAGGGGGTGAGAAAGAGAGGGGAGGGTGGTGAGTGAAAAAAAGGGTGGCGAGTGTGTGTGGGAGGGGGTGAGAGAGAGGGAGGGAGGGGGGAGAGAGAGAGTCGGGGGTGTGAGAGAGAGAGAGAGGGAGTGGGGCGAGAGAGAGAGGGAGGGCGGCGAGAGAAAGGGGAGAGGTGAGAGAGAGGGGGAAAGGGGGCGAGATAGATTAAGAGGGGCAAGAGAGAGAGGAAGTGTGGGAGCGAGAGAGAGGGAGGGGGTGAGAGAGATAGGGAGGGGCAGAGAGAAAGAGAGGGAGGAGTTGAGACAGAGAGGGGAGGCGAGAGAGAGGGAGGGGCGAGAGAGAGAGAGAGAGTGGTGGGGGTCGAGAGAGAGAGGGAGGGGGACGAGAGAGAGGGAGGGGGGCGAGAGGGAGAGAGGGAGATGGTGAGAGAAAAAGAGAAAGGGTGGCGAAGGTGAGTGGGAGGGAGTGAGAGAGAGGGAGGGAGGGGGCAAGAGAGCGTGGGGAAGCGAGAGAGAGAGGGAGGGGGTGAGAGAGAGTGTGGGAGGGGGCGAGAGACGGAGATAGAAAGGGGGTGAGAGAGATGCGGGAGGCGAGAGAGACGGGGGAGGGGGCGTGAGAGAGAAAGGGAGGCAAGAGAGAGAGGGAGGGAGCGAGAGAGAGTGGGAGGGGGCGAGAGACGGAGATAGAAAGGGGGTGAGAGAGAGGCAGGGGGCAAGAGAGAGAAGAAGGAGGGCGAGAGAGAGAGGGAGGAGGACGAGAGAGAGAGGGATAGGGGTGAGAGAGAGTGGGAAGGGGGCGAGGGAGAGAGAGAGGGAGGGGTGAGAGAGAGAGAGATGGAGGGGGTGAGAGGGGGAGAGACAGAGAGGGGGAGGGGGCAAGAGGGAGAGAGCGAGAGGGAGGAGGTGAGAGAGAAGGAGCGAGGGGGTGAGCGAGAGAAGGAGCGAGGGGGTGAGCGAGAGAGAGAGGGAGGGGTGAGGGGGGCGAGACAGAGGGTGGGAGGGGGGTGAGAGAGAGAGGGAGGGAGGGGGAGTGAGAGAGAGAGAGGAGTGGAGCGAGAGAGAGAGGGAGGGAGGCGAGTGAGAGAGAGGGGAGGGGCGAGAGAGAGAGGGGGAGGAGGCAAGAGAGAGAGAGAGAGGGGGGGCAGATGAGAGAGAGAGAGGAGGAGGGAGGAGTGGGCGAGAGAGAGAAGGAGGAGGTGAGAGAGAGAGAGAGAGGGGAGCGACGTAGAGAGGGAGGGGCGAGAGAGAAAGGGAGACGGGTGAGAGAGAGAGGGGGCGGGCAAGAGAGAGAGGGGTGGGTGGGTGAGGGAGAGAGAGGGAGGGGCGAGAGAGAGGCGAGGGGGCGAGAGAGAGAGGGAGGGATGTAAGTGAAGGGTGGCGAGAGAGAGAGGGGGGATGTAAGTGAAGGGTGGTGAGAGAGAAAGGGGGTTTGGGACGAAATGGGGTGGGGGTGAGAGAGAGAGAGAGAGAGTGGGAGGGGGATGAGAGAGGGTGAGAGGCGAGACAGAGAGAGGGAGGGGGCGAGAGGGAGAGGGAGGGGGAGAGAGAGGGGTGGGGAGAGAGAGAGGGAGGGGGTGTGAGAGAGAAGGGGTGGGGCAGAGAGAGAGGGAGGGGGTGAGAGCGAGAGGGTGGGGTGTGTGAGAGAGAGAGAGGGTGGGGTGTGACAGAGAGAGGGAGGTGGTGAGAGAGAGAGAGGGAGGTGGCGAGAGAGAGAGAGGGAGGGCGCGAGAAGAGAGAGGGAGAGGGCGAGAGAAAAAGAGAAAGGGAGAGGGCGAGAGAAAAAGAGATAGGGTGGTGAAGATGAGTGGGATGGAGTGAGTGAGAGGGAGGGAGGGGGTGAGAGAGAGTGGGGGAGTGAGAGAGAGAGAGAGGGAGGGGGGCGAGAGAGATGGGGGAGGGGGCGAGAGAGAGAAAGCGGGGCAAGAGAGAGAGGAAGGGGTGAGAGGGAGAGAGGGAGGTAGCGAGAGAGGGAGAGAGAGAGAGAGAGCGGGCGCGAGAGAGAGAGTGGGCGCGAGAGAGAGAGGGAGAAGGCAAGAGAAAAAGAGAAAGGGTGACGAAGGTGTGTGGGAGGTAGTGAGAGAGAGGGACGGAGGGGTGCGAGGGAGAGTGGGTGAGCGAGAGAGAGAGATGGGGAGGCGAGAGTGATGGGGGAGGCGAGAGAGATGGGGGAGGCGAGAGAGGTGGGGGAGGCGAGAGAGATGGGGGAGGCGAGAGAGATGGGGGAGGCGAGAGAGATGGGAAGGCAAGAGAGATGGGGAGGAGAGAGAGAGGGAGGGAGCGAAAGAGAGAGAGAGAAAGGGGGTGAGAGAGAGATGGAGGGGGGCGAGAGAGAGAGGGAGGGGGGCGAGAGAGAGAGGGAGGGGGGCGAGAGAGAGTGGACAGGGCGAGAGAGCGATGGAGCGGGGCAAGAGTGCGATGGGGAGGGGGCAAGAAAGAGAGGGGGAGGGGGCAAGAGAGAGAGGGAGAGGGGGCAAGAGAGAGAGGGGGAGGCGGCGAGAGAGAGATGGATAGGGGGCGAGAGAGAGAAAGTTGGACGGGTGTGAGAGAGAGAGGGGGGAGGGGAGTGAGAGAAAGATGGAGGGCGCGAGAGAGAGAAGGGCGGCAAGAGAGAGAGGGAGGTGGGCGAGAGAGGAGCGTGCAAGAGAGAGGGAGGGAGGGATGCGAGAGAGAGCGAGGGAGAGGGCAAGAGAGAGCGAGGGAGGGGGGGCGAGAGCGAGAGGGAGGGGGGCGAGATAGAGAGGGATGGGTGTGAGAGAGTTTGGGAAGGGGCGAGAGAGAGAGGGAGGGGGCAAGAGAGAGGGAGGAGGGGGGCGAGAGGGAGGGAGGGGGGCGAGAGAGAGAGAGGGTGGTGGGAGAGAGATAGGGAGGGGGTGTGAGAGAGAGGGAGGGGCGAGAGAGAGAGGGAGGGGGCAAGAGAGTGATGGGGAGGGGGCAAGAGAGAGGGAGGGGGAGGGGGCAAGAGAGAGATGGGTAGGGGCGAGAGAGAGAGTGGGAGGGGGCTGAGAGAGATGGAGGGTGCGAGAGAGAGAGGCGCGGTGAAGGAGAAAGGGAGGTGGGCGAGAGAGGAGTGTGTAAGAGAGAGGTATGAGAGAGAGAGCGAGGGGGCCGAGAGAGAGCGAGGGAGGGTGCGAGAGAGAGAGGGAGGGGGGCGGGGGGGGGTGAGAGAGAGAGGGAGAGGGGCCAGGGAGGGAGGGAGGAGTCGAGAGAGAGGGGGGACAGATGGAGGGGGGTGAGTGAAGTGGGGCGAGAGAGAGGGGGGGAGGGGGACGACTGAGAGGGGGGGGGATGAGAGAGGGTGAGGGGCGAGACAGAGAGGAAGGGGACGTGAGAGAGAGGGAGGGGGTGTGAGAGTGAGCGAGGGGGTGTGAGAGAGAGGGCAAGACTGAGATGGAAGTGGGCAAGATAGAGAGGGAGAAGGCGAGAGTGAGAGGGAGGGGTGATGAGACAGAGGGAAGAGGGCGAGAGAGATGAGCAACGGGAGTGAGAGAGAGGGAGCGAGGATGCGAGAGAGAGTGGAAGGGGGGCGAGGAGAGCGATGGAGGGGGCAAGAGAGAGGGGGAGGGAGGCGAGAGAGAGATGGGTAGGGGCGAGACAGAGAGGGGGAGGGGGTGAGAGAGATATGGAGGGCGAGAGAGAGAGAGGGGGGCGGTGAGAGAGAGGGAGGTGGGCGAGAGAGAGTGAGGGAGGGGGGGCGAGAGTGAGCGAGGGAGGGGGCGAGAGAGAGCGAGGGTGGAGGGCGAGAAAGACCAAGGGAGTGGGGCGAGAGAGAGGGAGTGAGGGAGGGGGCGAGAGAGACAGAGGGGGAGGGGCGAGAGACAGAGAAGGGGAGGGGTGTGAGAGAGAAAGGGGGAGGGGTGAAAGAGAGAGGGAGGGGTGCGAGAGAGAAGGAGGAGGCGGACAGAGAGAGAGGGAGCGAGGGGGTGAGCGAGAGAGAGGGGGAGGGGGCGAGAGATGGGGGAGGGGGCGAGAGAGAGGGGAGGGGAGAGAGAGAGGGGGAGTGGCGAGAGAGAGAGGGGGAGGGGAGGTGAGAGAGAGGGAGGGGGAGTGAGAGAGAGGGGAGAGGGGGCGAGAGAGGGGGGATGGGTGAGAGAGAGAGAAGTGGAGGGGGTTGAGAGAGAGAGGGAGGGAGGTGGCGAGTGAGAGAGGGAGGTGCGAGTGAGCTAGGGAGGGGTGAGTGAGAGAGGGAGGGGGGAGGGAGAGAGGGAGCGAGGGGGTGAGCGAGAGAGAGAGGGAGGGGGTGATAGAGAGAGGGGGAGGGGCCTTGAGAGAGAGGGGAGGGGGCGAGTGAGAGAGAGAGAGGGAAGGGGGCTAGAGAGAGAGGGAAAGGGGCGAGAGAGAGGGGAGGGGCAAGAGAGAGAGTGAGGCGGGCGGATGAGAGAGAGAGAGGGAGGGGGCGAGAGAGCGATGGAGGGGGCAAGAGAGAGAGGGAGGGGGCGAGAGACAGATGGGTAGGGGCAAGAGAGAGAGAGAGAGAGGGGAGGGGGGTGAGAGAAATGGAGGGCGAGAGAGAGAGAGGGCGGCGAGAGAGAGCAATGGAGGGGGGGCGAAAGTGAGGGAGGGTGGCGAGAGAGACAGAGGGGGAGGGGCGAGAGAGAGAGAGGGGGAGGTGTGTGAGAGAGAGGGGGAGGGAGGGTGCAGGAGATAGGGAGGGGTGCGAGAGAGAGAAGGAGGCGACAGAGAGAGAGGGAGCGATGGGGTGAGCGAGAGAGAGGGGGAGGAGGTGAGAGAGGGGGAGGGGGCGAGAGAGAGAGAGAGGGAGGGGGAGTGAGAGAGAGGAGAGGGGGGCGAGAGAGAGAGGGGGGATGGGTGAGAGAGAGAAAAGGGGAGGGGGTTGAGAGAGAGAGAGGGAGGGGGCGAGAGAGAGAGGGGGAGGGGGCGAGAGAGAGAGAGAGAGGGAGGGGGAGTGTGAGAGAGGAGAGAGGGGGCGAGAGAGAGAGGGGGGATGGGTGAGAGAGAGAGAAGGGGAGGGGTTTGAGAGAGAGAGAGGGAGGGGGCGAGAGAGAGAGGGAGGTGGATGGGAGAGAGAGGGAGGTGTTGTGAGAGAGAGGGAGGGGGTGTGAGAGAGAGAGGGAGGAGGGCAAGACTGAGAGGGAGGTGGGCAATATAGAGAGGGAAGGGGCGAGAGTGAGAGGGAGGGGTGGTGAAACAGAGGGAAGAGGGCGAGAGAGATGGGCAACGGGATCGAGAGAGAGGGAGGGAGGGTGCGGGAGAGAGTGGAAGGGGGCGAGAGAGCGATGGAGGGGGCAAGAGAGAGAGGGAGGGGGCGAGAGACAGATGGGTAGGGGCAAGAGAGAGAGAGAGAGGGGAGGGGGTGAGAGAGATGGAGGGCGAGAGAGAGAGAGGGGCGGCGAGAGAGAGCAATAGAGGGGGGGCGAGAGTGAGGGAGGGTGGCGAGAGAGAGAGAGGGGGAGGTGTGTGAGAGAGAGGGGGAGGGAGGGTGCAGGAGATAGGGAGGGGTGCGAGAGAGAGAAGGAGGCGACAGAGAGAGAGGGAGCGATGGGTGAGCGAGAGAGAGGGGGAGGGGGTGAGAGATGTAGCAGGGGGCGAGAGAGAGAGGGGGAGGGGGAGTGTGAGAGAGGAGAGAGGGGGCGAGAGAGAGAGGGGGGATGGGTGAGAGAGAGAGAAGGGCAGGGGTTTGAGAGAGAGAGAGGGAGGGGGCGAGAGAGAGAGGGAGGGGTGCGAGACAGAGAGGGAGGGGTGCGAGAGAGAGAGGGAGGAGGTGAGAGAGAGAGGGAGCGAAGGGGTGAGCGAGAGAGAGAGGGAGGAGGTGATAGAGAGAGGAGGAGGGGACTTGAGAGAGATGGGGTGGGGGCGAGTCAAAGAGAGAGAGAGGGAAGGGGAGTGAGAGAGAGGGGAGGGGGGCGAGAGAGAGAGTGGGGCTAGTGAGAGAGGGAGAAGGGCCGAGAGAGAGGGGAGGGGCAAGAGAGAGTGAGGGGGGCGGGTGAGAGAGAGAGAGAGGGAGGGGGCGAGAGAGAGAGGGAGGGGAGTGAGGTAGAGAGGGAGGGGCGATAGAAAAAGGCAGATGGGTGAGAGAGAGAGGGAGGGAGGGGCGGGCAAGAGACAGAGAGATGGGTGGGTGAGAGTGAGAGAGAGAGGGAGGGGTGAGAGAGGGAGGGAGGGGGGCGAGAGAGGAGAGAGAAAGGGGATGTGAGAGAGAGAGGGAGGGGGGAGAGAGAGAGGGAGGTGTGAGAGGGAGAGAAGGAGGTGGCGAGAGAGAGGGAGTGAGGGGCCGAGAGCGAGAGAGGGAGGGGGCGAGAGAAAAAGAGAAAGGGTGACGAAGGTCAGTGGGAGGGAGTGTCAGAGAGGGAGGGAGGGGGGCGAGAGAGATGGGGGAGGCGAGAGAGATGGGGGAGGGGGTGAGAGAGAGAAAGGGGGCAAGAGAGAGAGAGGGAGGGGGCGAGAGAGAGAGGTGGGGCGAGAGAGAGAGAGAGGTGGGGAAACGAGAGAGAGAGAGGGAGGGGGGCGAGAGAGAGATAGAGGGAGGGGGCGAGAGAGAGAGAGGGAGGGGGGCGAGAGAGAGAGAGGGAGGGGGCGAGAGAGAGAGAGTGAGGGGGGCGAGAGAGAGAGAGAAAGGGTGGCAAGAGTGAGTGGGTGGGGGTGAGAGAGAGAGAGGGAGGGGGCGAGAGAGAGAGAGAGAGGGAGTGGGGCGAGAGAGAGAGAGAGGGAGTGGGGCGAGAGAGAGAGGGAGGGGGGCGAGAGAGAGAGAGAGAGGGAGTGGGGAGAGAGAGAGAGGAAGGGGCGAGAGAGAGGGGGTGCGAGAGAGAGAGGGAGGGATGGGGTGAGAGAGAGAGGGAGGGGAAGAGCGAGAGAGAGGTGGGGGAATTAGAGAGAGAGAGGGAGGGGGACGAGGGAGAGAGGGAGGGGGGCGAGAGAGAGAGGGAGGGGGGCGAGAGAGGGAGAGGGAGATTTGCGAGAGAGGTGCGTGCAAGAGAGAGGGAGGGAGGGATGCGAGAGAGAGCGAGGGAGGGGGCGAGAGATGGCGAGGGAGGGAGCGAGAGAGAGAGGGAGGGGGCGAGAGAGAGAGGGATGGGGGTGAGAGAGTGTGGGAAGGGGCGAGAGAGAGAGAGGGAGCGAGGGGGGCGAGAGAGAGAGAGGGAGGGGGAGAGAGAGAGGGAGGGAGGGAGGCGAGAGAAAGAGAGCAAGGGGTGCAAGAGAGAGAGGGAGGGGGCGAGAGAGAGAGAGGGAGGGGGGCGAGACAAAGAGAGAGAGAAAGGTGTTGAGAGTGAGAGAGGAAGGGGCGAGAGAGAGGTGCGAGGGGGCAAGAGAGAGAGAGAGGGAGGGGGCGAGAGAGAGAGGGAGGGGGCGAGAGAGAGAGGGAGGGGGGCGAGAGAGAGAGGGAGGGAGGGGGCGAGAAAGAGAGAGAGAGGGAGGGGGGCGAGAGAGAGAGGGACGGGGGCGACAGAAAGAGGGAGGCGATTGGTAGAGGGGGTCGAGAGATTTTGAGATGTGGGCAAGAGAGAGAGGGTGGCAAGAGAGAGAGAGGGAGGGGTGACAGAGAGAGAGGGAGGGGTGAGAGAGAGGGAGGGATGGGGCGAGAGAGAGAGAGAGAGAGAGAGGGAGGGAGCAAGAGAGAGAGGGAGGGGGAAGGGACAAGAGAGAAAGAGAAAGGGGTGGCAGAGAGGGAGGGAGGGGGCGAGAGAGAGGGAGGGGCGAGAGAGAGAGAGGGGGGGCGAGAGAGAGGGGGATGGAACAAGAGAGAGAGAGAGGGACGGGGGCGACAGAAAGAGGGGGCGAGTGAGAGGGGGTCGAGATAGAGTGAGATGTGGTCAAGAGAGAGAGGGGGGCAAAAGAGAGAGAGGAAGGGGGTGAGAGAGAGAGGGAGGCAGTGAGACAGAGGGATGGGGGCGAGAGAGAGAGGGAGGGAGGTAAGAGAACGAGAGGAAGGGGTGCAAGAGAGAGAGAGGGAGGGAGCGAGAGAGAGAGAGAGGGGGGGCAAGAGAAAAAGAGAAAGGGTGGCGAGAGTGAGTGGGAGGGGTGAGAGAGAGAGAGGGAGGGGGCGAGAGAGAGAGCGAGGGAGGGGGCGAGAGGAGAGAGAGGGAGTGGGGCGAGAGAGAGAGGGAAGGGGGCGAGAGAGAGGGGGGGCGGCGAGAGAGAGAGGGAGGGGGGTTAGAGAATGTGGGAAGGGGGCGAGAGAGAGAGAGGGAGGGGGCAAGAGAGAGGGAGGGGGCGAGAGAGAGAGGGACGTGGCGAGAGAGAGAGAGAGAGGGGCGAGATAGAGCGAGGGAGGAGGGCGAGAGAGCGAGGGAGGGGGGCGAGAGTGAGAGAGCGATGGGGGTGAGAGAGTGTGGGATGGGGGCGTGACAGAGATGGAGGGAGGGAGGGGGAGAGAGAGAGGGAGGGAGGGGGAGAGAAAAAGAGGGAGGGGGAGAGAGAGGGAGGGTGTGTGTGAGAGAGAGAGGGAGGGGGCGAGAGAGAGTGGACGGGGCGAGAGAGCGATGGAGGGAGCAAGAAAGTGATGGGGAGGGTGCAAGAGAGAGATGGGTAGGGGCAAGAGAGAGATGGGTAGGGGCAAGAGAGAGAGAGTGGGACGGGGAGAGAGAGATAGGGGAGGGGTGTGAGAGAGAGATGGAGGGCGCGAGACAGAGAGAGAGGGGCGGTGAAGGAGAGAGGGAGGAGGGCGAGAGAGGAGCGTGCAAGAGAGAGGGAGGGAAGGAGGGATGCGAGCCAGAGCGAGGGAGGGGGCGAGAGTGAGCAAGGGAGGGGGGCGAGAGAGAGAGGGAGGGGGACTAGAGAGAGTGGGAGGGGGGTGAGGGTGTGTGAGAGAGAGAGGTGGGGGGCGAGGGAGAGAGCGGGGGGCGAGTGAGAGAGTGAGGGGGCGAGTGAGAGAGGGAGGGGTCGAGAGAGAGAGGGGGGAGAGAGGGAGGGGGGTGAGTGAAGGGAGAGAGAGAGAGAGGGGAGGGGGACAACAAAGAGAGAGGGAGCGGGATGAGAGAGGGTGAGAGGCGAGACAGAGAGAGGAAGGGGGTGAGAGAGAGAGGGAGGTGGATGGGAGAGAGACGGAGGGGATGTGAGAGAGAGGGAGGGGGTGTGAGAGAGAGGGAAGGGGTGGAGAGAGAGGGAGGGGGCGAGAGAAAGAGGGAGGGGGCGAGAGAGAGAGGGAGGGGGCGAGAGAGAGAGGGAGGGGGTGAGAGAGGGGGGAGGTGGCGAGAGAGAGGGGGAGGGGCCGAGAGAGAGGGAGGGGGCATGAGAGAGAGGGAGGGGGCGTGAGAGAGAGGGAGGGGGCGAGAGAGCGATGGAAGGGGCAAGAGAGCGATGGGGTGGGGGCAAAAGAGAGAGGGGGAGGGGGAGGGGGTGAGAAGAGAGTGAGTTGGACAGGGGTGAGAGAGAGAGGGGGAGGGGGGTGAGAGAGAGATGGAGGCCGCGAGAGAGAGCGAAGCGGCAAGAGAGAGAGAGGGAGGTGGGCCAGAGAGGTGCGTGCAAGAGAGAGGGAGGGGGGGAGGGATGCGAGAGAGAGCGAGGGCGGGGGCGAGAGAGAGCGCGGGAGGGGGTGAGAGAGAGAGAGGGAGGGGGCAAGAGAGTGAGGGAGGGGGCGAGAGAGAGAGAGAGGGGGCGAGAGAGAGGGATGGGGCGTGAGAGAGTGGGAGAGGGCGAGAGAGAGAGGGAGGGGGCGTGAGAGAGAAGGAGGGGGCATGAGAGAGAGGGAGGGGGTGTGAGAGAGAGGGAGGGGGCGAGAGAGCGATGGAAGGGGCGAGGGGCAAGAGAGAGGGGGATGGGGCGAGTGAGAGATGGGTAGGCACGCGAGAGAGAGAGAGGGGCGGTGAGGGAGGGGTGAGAGAGAGGGAGGGGGCGAGAGAGAGAGAGGGAGGGGGGCGAGAGAGAGGGGGACGGAACGAGAGAGAGAGAGGGACAGGGGGCGACAGAAAGAGGGGGCGAGTGAGAGGGGGTCGAGATAGAGTGAGATGTGGTCAAGAGAGAGAGGGGGGCAAAAGAGAGAGAGGAAGGGGGTGAGAGAGAGAGGGAGGCAGTGAGACAGAGGGATGGGGGCGAGAGAGAGAGGGAGGGAGGCAAGAGAACGAGAGAAGGGGTGCAAGAGAGAGAGAGGGAGGGAGCGAGAGAGAGAGAGGGAGGGGGCGAGAGAAAAAGAGAAAGGGTGGCGAGAGTGAGTGGGAGGGGGTGAGAGGAGAGAGAGGGAGTGGGGTGAGAGAGAGAGGGAAGGGGCGAGAGAGGGGGGGGGCGCGAGAGAGGGAGGGAGGGGGGTTGAGAGAGTGTGGGAAGGGGGCGAGAGAGAGATAGGGAGGGGGCAAGAGAGAGGGAGGGGGGCGAGAGAGAGAGAGAGGGACGGGGCGAGAGAGAGAGAGAGAGAGGGGCGAGAGAGAGCGAGGGAGGAGGGCGAGAGAGCGAGGGAGGGGGGCGAGAGAGAGAGAGCGATGGGGGTGAGAGAGTGTGGGATGGGGGCGAGACAGAGATGGAGGGATGGAGGGGGCGAGAGAGAGAGGGAGGGAGGGGAGAGAAAAAGAGGGAGGGGGAGAGAGAGGGAGGGTGTGTGAGAGAGAGAGGGACGGGGCGAGAGAGACAGAGAGAGGGGCGAGAGAGAGCGAGGGAGGAGGGCGAGAGAGCGAGGGAGGGGGGGCGAGAGAGAGAGAGCGATGGGGGTGAGAGAGTGTGGGATGGGAGCGAGACAGAGATGGAGGGATGGAGGGGGCGAGAGAGAGAGGGAGGGAGGGGAGAGAAAAAGAGGGAGGGGAGAGAGAGGGAGGGTGTGTGAGAGAGAGAGGGAGGGGGCAAGAGAGAGTGAGGGAGGGGGTGAGAGAGAGAGGGAGGGGGCGAGAGAGAGAGAGGGAGGGGCGAGAGAGAGAGAGAGGGAGTGGGGCGAGAGAGAGAGGGAGGGGGCGAGAGCGAGAGGAAGGGGCGAGAGAGAGAGAGGGAGGGGGGGTGAAAGAGAGAGGGAGGGAGGGGGTGAGAGAGAGAGGGGGTGGCGAGAAAGAGAGAGAGAGGGAGGGGGCTGAGAGAGAGAGAGGGAGGGGGTGATAGGGGGTAGGCAAGAGAGAGAAGAGGTAGAGAGAGAGGGTGGGCGAGAGAGAGGGGAGGTGGGCAAGAGAGAGAGAGTGACGGGGACAAGAGAGAGAGAGAGAGAGAGAGAGATAGGGGCGAGAGAGAGGGGGGCGAGAGAGAGAGGAGGGGGCGAGAGGGGGGAGAGAGAGAGGGAGGGGGCGAGAGAGAGAGAGAGGGAGGGGGCGATAGAGAGAGAGAGAGAGAGACAGAGGGCGAGAGAGAGAGAGGGGGGCGAGAGAGAGAGGGAATGGGCGAGAGATAGAGGGGGAGAGAGAGAGAGAGGGAGGAGTGCGAGAGAGCGAGGGAGGGGTCGAGAGAGAGAGGGAGAGGGATGAGAGAAGGAACAGGGTGAGAGACAGAAAGAGGGAGAGAGAGGGAGGGAGGGGCGGGAGAGAGAGGGAGGGGGTGAGAGAGAGAGGGAGATGGCTAGAAAGAGATGGGGCATGAGATAGAGAGGGAGCGGGCATGAGAGAGAGAGGGAGGTGGGCGAGATAGAGAGAGAGAGGGAGGAGGGCGAGAGAGAGAGAGAGGGAGGGGGTGAGAGATAGACGGAGGGTGTGAGAGAGAGAGGGAGGGGGTGAGAGAGAGAGCGAGGGTGTGAGAGAGAGAGGGAGGGTGGGTGTGAGAGAGAGAAAGAGGGGGAGCGAGACAGAGAGGGAGGGGTGCGAGATTGGGAGGGGGCGAGAGGAAGAGGGACGGCGAGAGAGAGAGAGGGAGCGGGCAGAGAGAGAGAGGGAGGGGGGCGACAGAGAGATGGAGGTGGGCGAGAGACATAGGGGCGAGAGAGAGAGGGAGGGGGCATGAGAATGAGAGAGGGGGTGAGAGAGAGAGAGGGGACGGGAGAGGGAGTGGGGCGAGAGAGAGAGAGGTAGGGGGACGATAGAGGGGAGGGGGGCAAGAGAGATAGGAAAGGGGCGAGAGAGAGGGAGGAGTCGAGAGAGAGAGGGAGGGGGGAGAGAGGGAGAGAGAGGGATGAAGCGAGAGAGAGAGAGTGATGGGGCGGGAGAGAGAGTGGGAGGGGGCGAGAGAGAGAGAGAGAGAGAGAAGGGCCAGAGAGAGAGGGGTGAGAGAGAGAGGGAATGGGCGAGAGAGAGAGAGAGGGGTGAGAGAGAGAGAGGGAGGAGTGCGAGAGAGCGAGGGAGGGGTCGAGTGAGAGAGGGAGAGGGACGAGAGAAGGAACGGGGTGAGAGAGAGAAAGAGGGAGAGAGAGGGAGGAGGGGCGAGAAAGAGAGTGAGGGAGGGGGTGAGAGAGAGAGGGAGATGGCTAGAAAGAGAGGGGGGCATGAGAGAGAGAGGGAGCGGGCATGAGATAGAGAGTGAGGGGCGAGAGAGAGAGAGAGAGGGAGGGGGTGAGAGAGAGAGGGAGGGGGTGAGAGAGAGGGAGGGGTGAGAGAGAGGGAGTGGATAGAGAGAGGGAGGGGGTGAGAGAGAGGGAGGGCGGGTGAGCGAGAGAGATGGAGTGGTGTGAGTGAGAGAGCGAGGGGCGAGAGAGAGAGAGAGAGAGGAGGGGGCGAGAGAGAGAGGGACAGGGATGGGGCAAGAGAGGGAGGGACAGAAGGAGAGGGGCGAGAGACAGAGGGAGGGGTGAGAGAGAGAGGGAGGGGGTGAGAGAGAGAGAGAGGGAGGGCGCG